>NC_057806.1:233996506-234004585 GCF_018294505.1 Triticum aestivum | reverse complement strand
TTAGCATTGGTTTAGCTCATTTTATAGATAGAGCATTGCTCATCCACATCAGTTCTACTCCACAAGAGAGACCGCGGCCCCTCTTCGTAGAAGACCCTTTTGGATTCAGGACCTCCTTGCGGAGAAGAACATCAAGACATCCTCACGGAGAAGACCGGATCGTCCTTAGTTGTCCGTGGATCGTGTGATCTCTTATGTACTTGAGGATCTAGCACATGTGTGACTATTTCTTGTTGGTTTAGTGTTTCTCTCCCGTTTTCCCTCGTTTCCCTCCCCGTGTTCTTCGTGTTCTTCGTGGGATCCGCTCCTTTCGTGAAAGATCGGCCGATTAGGGTTCCACCCTACATCATACCTCAAACAGAGACATTGTGCATACTCAGGTATCAAGGAGTTGGCCATGAAGAAGTTAAGGTGCAAGGAGGATCAGAAAAGGAAGATGGCCGTGAAGACGGAGAAGAAGGAGAGCTGTGGAAGAAGTCCCAGCCACCAGACTGATGAGGTTATCAATACCATTGTTACACCCACAGCCCCTACTGCTATACATACTGGACGAATTACTAGAGCTCGCGCACGCCAATTAAATTATCAGGTACTTTTGTTTCTTGGTAATGATTCTAATGTTCATGAGAATATGATGCTGCCTAAATTGGATACATTTGTTTTGCTACCAAATGAAGGGCCTGTCATGGATAAGAGGGATGAACACTGGAGCAAGACCAAGCATGGAGATGATGGCATGCACAAGGGGATCAAGAACTGAGTTACAAGTCATGATTTCAGGACTTTGAAGCCACCATAAGGAGTGCATGAAGCCTTGGGCGAAATATACAAGATGTCAGTTCATAAATTTTGTCCAGAGGCTATTCTAGGTGTTCCGTCACCTTATTATTGGGCCAGGCCCATGTATTTTCAAAATACTTAAAGTGTAGGTTGCTTTTAGAGTCCGTATGTGTGGGGAAACAAGAGTTAGGGTTGGTTTCGGACCCCTCCTCCAAGGGCCATGAAATCCCCCCCCTCTTCCTCCATATATACAACCCTTAGGGCGTCGTTTAGACTTTGGGTATTGTTTAATTAAAGTTCGCCATAGCTGCAACTTCGCGTACTTCGTTTGTGTTCAACGACCAGACAAAGGCGTCACATAACCCCACCTTGATCAATAAAGCTTTCCTCTTATATTCGCAATATCTAGATTGCAATCTCATTTTCTTGCTTGTTCTTCATTTGCCTGCAGGAAACAGACCTTCGTGGTCAGGTTGATCGTGCTCTGGCTTGGTCAATAACCTCTCGGGGTTGGTTTAGCGATTGCTAAGGCGCGAGATCCTCGCACGTTTGTAGTCGGATCATCAAAGTCGACTTCCTCCAAAATGATAGCCACCATCTCATCGAAAGACGGGACACCTTTGCCTCTATCAAGTGGTATCAAATTTCTAGGTTGCTCGATGAGATTTTACAGTTTTTCGTAGTTTAGATCGAGTCTGTTCTTCATACCTACAGTCCATGAAAAAGCAAAAAAACAGAGGGTTAGTTCATCATATCCGAACCAGTTTGAGCCTTTGCATAGTCTTTTCAGTATTTTGCTTTGTTGAATTTGCGGTTGCATCGTCGAGTCTAGTTGCTGGTCTTAGAGTCTAGTCTTTTAGAGTTTCGAGTTCTGGTCATAAGTTGTCACGCCGCCGCCGCACCATCGTCATCGTTCCTACCATATACCACCACCACCAACATATTCCTTACCACTGCCATATACATCCGCCTGTCCACCACCAATCCGAGTCCACATATATATCCGCCTGTCCACCACCAATCCGAGTCAACATATACATCTGTCTGTCCACCACCAATCCGAGTCCACATATACATCCGCCTGTCCACCACCAATCCGAGTCCACATATACATATGTCTGTCCACCACTAATCCGAGTCCACATATACATCCGCATGTACACCACCAATCCGAGTCCACATATACATCTGCCTGTCCACCACCAATCTGGGTTCTTTACATATTAGGTTTGTTTTCGAGATCCATCTAGTTTTCGTTTTGTGTTTCCTTGCCTGAGTAGGTCTCAAAAAAAAGAAAGTCTGGAGACCCCCGGGCAGTTTTTAGGCCAAAATTTCGGCGACCAAAAATATTTTTCCCTATCGTATTTTTAGGTCCCACGGAGCGTTTTGAGACACTCGCCATCATAGTGATTTTTTGTCACACTTTTTCATCGTTGCTGCCCCGATTTCCGAAAAAAGTCAAAAAAATTCATGCCCATCCTGTCAGTTTGACGAGGGAAGAGTTTTGAGACACTCGCCATTATAGTGATTTTCTGCAAAAAAAAGAGGAGCGCAAAAAAAGAGAGGAGCGCCAAAAAAACAGAGCGAAAAAAAATTCCAGAGTGTGCTTTTCCCTTGTTTACGTGCAGCGCCATGATTTTGTTACTGTTCTAGGCTCGCGTCTCTAGCACGGTCTAGCCTAGGACCAGCACAGTACCATCGTTGAGTGTTTATTCAACTTTGCATCTCTGAATTGATTATTCCTCACCCTTTTTGCTACCATATTATTAGCCTTCCCAGCTCCACATACATCTACGTCGTGCGTTTGAATCTCCCTGGTAATCGCTCTATCCAAGCTTTGAGAGTTTTGACTACGACGGTTGCCGATCACCGCCTGTTGTTGGGTAAGAACTAGTAAGAATTTGAGATTTGCTTGACAGATTTGTGACACCCACCACCACCTCTTGTTAGTAGTCTGTAGGATCATATTCTTGTGTGTTTCTATTGCTGCTAACCATGGCAGGATCACAAGCCGACGAGACTGACTGGGAGAACATGACGAATAAGGAGTTGCATGATAAATTTCAGCAAATGATGAGTGGACAGGTGCAAGATGTGCCAAAAAGATTTGAAGAGGCCATGGAGAAGATAGATGGCATGGAGAAGACGTTCGAAACAAAGCTCGATAACAAGTTTAA
The DNA here is from genome assembly GCF_018294505.1 of Triticum aestivum. NCBI lineage: Eukaryota > Viridiplantae > Streptophyta > Magnoliopsida > Poales > Poaceae > Triticum > Triticum aestivum. The sequence continues at coordinate 234,001,628 of NC_057806.1, read as the reverse complement.
TGAATTGCTCGCGCGTCTTCCACCACCACCACCGGTTGCACCTAACGCACCTCTACAACAACAACAACAACAAAGACTACCTCCACGTTGCAAAATAGCCCTCCGCCGAGCGAGCTGTGTCCCTCTTGCGCCTGGTCAAACTGTTGGTGCTGTTGTCGATTTTTCTGTGGTTCCTGCTGCTGATGCGGAGGAGGAGGATTATGTGGGAGATTACGACAATGAGGTTGATCAAAATAAGAAATACATGCAACCACCAGCACCACAACCACCAGGTCGTCCACATGCAAATAATGGCAATGGTAGGGCTCCCCCTCAGGTACGAGATCATGACCATCTCCCTGAACAGAAATTGAATATTCCACCATTTGAGGGTAGATATGTTCCTGATATGTATCTTACTTGGGAGTTAGAAATTGAACAATGATTTACATGTTTACAATATCTTGAGGAGAGACGTGTTCCTGCTGCTGTTTGTGCTTTCACTAGCTTTGCATGTGTTTGGTGGTCTGAACATTGTAGATTATATCCTATTCGAACTACTTGGGCTGCTTTGAAAACTGATATGCGTACTCGTTGGGTTCGACCATATTATCAACGTGAACTACTTTAAAAATTGCAGCGTTTAAGACAAGGAAAATTTTCTATAGAAGATGATTATCAGGAATTACAAACTGGCATGATTAGATGTGGTATTGTTGAAGAGAATGAGGCTATGCTTGCATGTTTTATGGGTGGATTAAATAGAGAGATTTAGACCATTCTAGAGTATAAGGAGTATACTACTATCACTCGTTTATTCCATCTTGCTTGTAAAGCTGAACTTGAAGTGCAGGATCGACAGGCATTGGCGCGAACTAACTTTTCTGCAGGTCGATCTTCATCATGGATACCACATGCATCCTCTACTTCCACTGGACCATCACCTCCATCAGGTGCCACCTCCAGCCCTGATACAAGAAAGCAGGCACAACAACCACTATCTGCCAAGAGCCTGCTGGGCCTGCGCAGAGCTCTTCTTCTTCCATGGCATGAACAGGGCACACAAGTGATATTATTTGTCGTCATTGTATGGGAAGAGGACATTTTGCGAGAGAATGCAAATCTCAGCGTGTGATGATTGTTACTGAGGATGGTAGTTATGAGTCTGCTAGTGACTATGATGAGGATACTTTGTCTCTTATTACACATGAAGAACACGGTGGAGATGATTCTGATCATGAGACGCAATACATGGCTGCTGAAGATGCTGACAAGTATGAATGTTTAGTTGCTCAACGTGTTTTGAGTGTGCAGGTTACACAAGCTGAGAAAAATCAGAGGCATAATTTGTTCCATACAAAGGGATTTGTGAAGGAACGTTCTGTTCGCGTCATCATAGATGGAGGGAGCTGCAATAACTTGGCTAGCATGGAGATGGTGGAGAACCTATCTCTCACCACAAGACCGCATCCACATCCTTACTACATCCAATGGTTCAACAACAACGGCAAGGTTAAGGTAACACGTATTGTTCGTGTGCATTTTAGTATCTCTACATATGCTGATTATGTTGATTGTGATGTGGTACCTATGCAAGAATGTTCCTTATTACTTGGTAGACCATGGCAATTTGATAAAAATTCTGTACACCATAGTAGAAACAATCAGTATACTCTTGTTCAAAAGGATAAACATATTACTTTGCTTCCTATGACTCCTGATTCCATTTTGAAAGATGATATTAATATAGCTAATAAAGCAAAACAGGAGAAAAATAAGAGTGAAAATCAGATTGTGGCAAAAGAATTTGAGCAACAAATGAAGCCTAATAATAAACCATCTAGTGGTGCTTCTGAACTTAAATTGAAAAGGTCATGTTTACTTGCCACCAAATCTGATATTGATAATCTAGATTTTAGCAAATCTGTTTGCTATGATTTTGTGTGCAAAGAGGCATTATTTTCATTCGAGGACGTGCCTTCCTCTTTGCCTCCTGCTGTCACTAACATTTTGCAGGAGTTCGCTGACGTCTTTCCATAAGACGTCCCACCGGGATTACCACCTATTCGAGGGATTGAGCATCAAATTGACCTAATTCCCGGTGCATCATTACCCAACCATGCACAATACCGTACCAATCCAGAGGAGATGAAGGAGATTATGCATCAAGTACAAGAACTGCTCGACAAAGGTTATATACGCGAATCCCTTAGTCCTTGTGTTGTTCCTATCATTTTAGTGCCGAAAAAGGATGGTACGCCGCGTATGTGCATTGATTGTAGAGGCATTAATAATATTACTATTCGTTCTCTTCATCCTATTCCTAGGCTAGATGATATGCCTGATGAATTGAGTGGCTCTATAATATTCTCCAAAGTTGATTTGCGTAGTGGATACCATCAAATTCGTATGAAATTGGGAGATGAATGGAAAACAGCATTTAAAACTAAGTTTAGATTATATGAGTGGTTAGTCATGCCTTTTGGGTTAACTAATGGACCTAGTACTTTCATGAGATTAATGAACGAAGTTTTATGTGCTTTCATTGGACGATTCATGGTAGTTTACTTTGATGAAATGTTGATTTATAAAAAATATTTGGAGGAACATTTGGAACATTTATGTGTTTTTTTATTGCTCTAGGTGATGCACATTTGTTTGGTAACCTTGGAAAGTGCACCTTTTGCACCGACCCAGTATCTTTTCTTGGCTATATTGTTACTCCATAGGGAATTGGCACTAGTAGAAAAAGGGCCTATTGTCCAGGTTCGTAAGGGCCTTTTGTCCCGGTACCTGAACCGGGACTAAAGGTTCGGTACTAATGCCCTGTCCCTTTAGTCCTGGTTCAATCCAGAAATGGGACAGATGGGCCTCCACATGGCCTGTGCGCGGAGCCCAGGCAGGAGGGCCTTTGGTCCCGGTTGGTGGCACCAACCGGGACCAATAGGCATCCACGCGTCAGCATTTCTGTGGCTGGGGTTTTTGTTTTTTTAAAGAGGGGGGGGGGTTGGGGGTTTTGGGGGGTTAATTTAGGTGTTTCATATATTGTGTTAGCTAGCTATAATTAATAGAGAGAAGTGTCCTCTCTTATGTCCGTGCTTGGTCGACGCTACGTACTATACATACGTATAGAGAGGACTAGACACGCTAGCTAGATAGTAAGAAAACGAAGGAAACAAAAGATTGTCATGAACATATATGCATACAGAGAGAAGTGATATCGACCACCTCTCCTTCTCCGAGAGATTGGTCGAACAACAAGTTCTCGTATATCTATCCGACACTACCAGCTACATATATACAATAATTATTTCTTACAAATATAATCTCCTAACATACGGACGCATGGTGCACATAGTATTCTCCGTCTTCAGTGATCACGTGGTCAAGAGAGAATGCCGCCAATTCCTCTTGAATTGCTCGCATGTGAGCTGGTGCTAGGAGTTCATCTCGCTTCCGAAACATCTAATTTGAAGAAGGGGGTCAATACATATATATATGAATGAATGAAACTCAACAAAAATGATGGTAATAAAATAAAATTGTGAATGTTGGTATTTACGCACTTCATATTGTTCGTCAGAGTAGCCCCGCTCACAGGTCATGTGGCGGATGGACTCGCAAACATAGTATCCACAAAAAGCACTCCCTTGTTCCTGCCACAACCACTTTACAAGAAATAGAGGTCCAATCAAACTGATAAGCAAGAATGCCAAATGGTATTGATGAAACTAGTGCTTGAATCACTAGGAGATGCACGGAACATGCTACTATAGTACTTACTTTTGGGTGTCTAAATTGCAGCTTCTTCGGGAGTCCCGGAGCTTTTTTGGTGAATTTTTTCCAAACCCCGCCAGACAAAGAAAACAATTACTTGATATATCAGGAAATGAACAAAGTTGCTGATATGGTGGATAATGATCGATTTAACTTACTTCTCGAGCATTTGAGTCATGTCCGCATAGTCCTGGGGATCTTTTCGTCTTGAGTCTAAGACGGTTACTAGTCCCTGCTCAAGCTTAATCTCTAGGAGAATATAGTGGAAACTACACACGCATGCATAACTCATCAAGTACATTACTATAACCTTGACTAATATATAAGGGAAACCGAATATGCACAAGATAGTAACACTCACTTGAAGTTGTAAGGAAAGAGTATTATATCTTTGTTTTCATTTATTACCAACGATCATAGCAAGTTGGCCTCGATATCTGCGGCATGAAGTTTAACCTCAGTTGCATCTATGAGATTTGTGTTAATGAACCCAATATCACCAATTTGTCTTTTCTTCAATTCGGCGATCTTCAATCTGCATAATATAGTGAGGATAATTATAAATACATGCAATGAAAGAGCGGAGCTATATAGAGAGACATAATGACAGAAGTAGTACTACTTAGAGACAGTAGCAGGTGACCGTTGCTTTATGGAGGGCCAATTGATTGAAAAACTGAAAGAACTCCTCAAATGGAACAGGCAACAGTTCAATTCCAACGAGGTCATGCTCCTTTTTAACTCTCACATACAAAGTATTCCTCCCCCCAGACTCTCTGCAGATTTTCAAGTACCAATCATACAATCTTCGCATCATCGTTGATAGAGATCTTTCATCTTTGAGGCACTACTAGGAAAAGGGCTACTAATGGCGCACCAGTTTTGCCTACTAATGGCACATCACTGGTGCGCCATTAGTATCACGCCACTAGTATTTTTTACTAATGGCGCACCACTGGTGCGCCATTAGTATAGGCCACGGTGCACCATTAGTATAGGCCACTGGTGCGCCATTAGTATTTTTGAATTTTGAAGGCGGGAAAATAGTAGTGGCGCACTGTCTAACCCCCACCGTGCGCCATTGCTATTTTTGAATTTTGAATTTGGATCTGGATCGTGATTTTTTTGCCCATTTTTTGCTCGTTTTTTGGCACGATATTATTTCAAATTTTGTTCCTGTTTTTGGATCTTGTGCGTTCTTTTGCCATGTTCTTTTGACGGAGAGGAGGAGGAGGAGTTCGCCGGAGAGGAGGAGGAGGAGGTCGCCGGAGAGGAGTTCACCGGAGGGGAGTTCACCAGAGCATCGGAGAGGAGGAAGGAGAAACCATGAGGGGATGGGAGGAGAGGAGGGAGGAGGAGCTCACCG
>NC_057806.1:233992235-233996266 GCF_018294505.1 Triticum aestivum | reverse complement strand
ACCGAAGAGGAGGGAGGAGGAGCTCACCGGAGAGGAGGGAGAAGAAACCGTGAGGGGAGGGGAGGGGAGGAGAGGAGGGAGGAGGAGGTCACCGGAGAGGAGGAGGGTAGTATGGTGGAGGAGAGAAGGGAAGATGGAGTGGAGGAGAGGAGGAGATGGAGTGGAGGAGAGGTGGAGTGGAAGAGAAGAATGAAGAGGTAAGGAGGAGAGGACCACGCCCAGCCATATATACGGCATAGTAATGGCGCACCGCGGGCAGGTGCGCCATTACTAACTTTTTTTTTATTTTTTTGATTTATTTTGAATTTTGAAGGCGGGAAGATACTAATGGCGCACCATCGGCAGGTGCGCCATTAGTCACTTTTTTTATTTTTTGACTTATTTTGAATTTTAAAGGCGGGAAGATAGTAATGGCGCACCATGGGTAGGTGCGCCATTAGTAAGTTTGATTTTTTTTGAATTTTTTGCCTCTTCAGATCTTAAAAGCCCCGTATCTTTTTTCTATTATGTTTTTGAGGATTTTGAAAATGTTTAACGGGGTTCCCCTAGTTAAATTCGGATGTAACTTTTCAAGTAGATGATTTTTCATATAAAAAACTTTTTCATCCGAGTTCGTACGCAAAAGTTATGCCCATTTTACAAATCCTCGAGAGATTTCGCAAATAAAGTCGAAATTCATATTTGTAAATTTTCACAACAATTAGACCATATATCACATGGGAAACTTATTTTATTTTATTTTTTGACATTTCCATCATTTTTTATTTTTCACAACAATTAGACATGTGGATGTGGTGCGCCATTAGTATTTGGACACTAATGGCGCACCAACACATGGTGCGCCATTAGTATATAGTAATGGCACACCACATGTCTGGTGCGCCATTAGTGTCAATTCCATCTATAGCCCTTTTCCTAGTAGTGAGGAGAGGCTTCCCGTACTCGTATCTTTGTATCTGCGCCTCCATGAAATCATAATGTACATCGTCGGGCAGGTAATCTCCAAGATTGCTATAACCGGGCACCATCCTCGGATCATTAGCGACGATGTCGCTAGGCACCTTGGGCGGGGGGCACGATTGCTTCGCTTGTTCGCCGAGCTGGGAAATTTGTTTCCCAGCTCATCGTTCTTTCAGCCTTTGATCACTGACAGTACTTCCCGGCCGCTCCGCTTCGGCAAATTCCTTTCCAATAATGCGGTCATAGTTGCCTTTCGGCGGAGACTTGGGTGGTTTTGTCAGGGCAGCCAGAGTGCGCTTCGCTTTCACCGGATCTACCTTCTCCTCCGGAGGTGGATGTTTCTTTGCTTTCACCCCTTCAAAGTAGTTCCTCACTTCTTCTCGCGCGATCTCGGCGTTCTCCTCCGGGGTCCTCTCGTATGGTAACTTCTCTAGAGTCTTCAGAGAAGGACCGAATCTGTATGTCCTCCCGCCTCTGGCTGTACTGCTAGACGCCGGCAGAGCAGACCGAGCGGTTGTCTTCTTTACTTTCTTATGAGGCAGAGGAGAAGGACTACGATGCGCCAGAGCAGCGGCGGGTCTCTTTCGCCCTTGCTGATGAGGTGGAGAAGGAGGAGGCTGGCTGCTCTGGCGCGCCGGCGCAGGCGGAGAAGGAGGCGGAGTGCCGCCACGCACCGGAGAAGGATCCGGCCGAGTGCCCTGATCGTCACTCGCCGGAGGAGGAAGCGGTGGAGGAGGCGGAGTGCCCTGTCTCGCCGGAGGAGGAGGAGGCGGAGGCGTCCAGTTCGGAAGGTTGAGGAGCTCCTTCCGCCATAGGCATGGAGTCTTCAGTGCAGAACCCAACTGAGTCTCCCCTTCATTGGTAGGGTGGTCAAGCTTGAGGTCCTCAAATCCCTCCGTTATTTCATCCACCATCACCCTAGCATGTCCTTCTGGAATTGGCCGGCAGTGAAAAGTTGCGCCGGGTTCAGTAGGAAAAACAGAGCCAACAGCTCCCTTGACCTTCATATTAATCCATTGCGTCATAAGGTGGAAATTTTGAGACTCCGTGATAGCATCCACGGGATAGCTGGCAGGAGCCGTCAAGACATGCTCCGGCTGAAGCAGCTCGGTGGAAGCCACGCTGCTTCTCCGCTGAGATGGCGGGGTAGCTTCGGGGGAAGCTTCGGTAGTTCGTTTGTTGCGATTTGCTTCTCGTTCCTCTATCGCTTGTACCCTAGCGTGCAGCGCCTGCGGTTGGGTCTGCTCCACTTTCTTCCTCCTCTCGTGGCATTTGTAACCGTCTGCGTCCGAAAACCCAGCCTTCCACGGAATGAAGCCTGGCGTGCCTCGTGTCCGTCTAGGGTGCTCAGGATTCCCGAGGGCCATTGTGAGCTCGTTGTTCTCTCTGTCTGGAACGAACGTCCCTTGTTGCGCTGCTTCGATATACTGCTGAAGGCTCTTGACTGGTATTTCCATTTGATCGTTCGTCCAAATGCACTTCCCTGATACAAGGTCCAAGGTTCCGCCAGCCCCGAAGAACCAAGTCCGGCAACGATCTGGCTAGTTAATTGTCTCTGGTTCGATCCCTTTATCAACCAGATCATTCTCAGTCTTGGCCCACTTAGGCCGGGCTACGAGGTAGCCACCTGACCCCGTGCGATGGTGATGCTTCTTCTTCACAGCATTTTGCTTGTTTGTCGCCGACATCTTCTTACTCTTTTCTGATGTCTTGTGGGCCACAAATGCGGGCCAGCGATCTCTGATCTTCTCATATATGCCCTTGAATTTTGGTGTCTCTTTTTTATTGACAAACTTATTCAGCTCTTTCTTCCACCTCATGAATAGTTCTGCCATCCTCTTAAGAGAAAAAGACTTGATTAATTGATCTTTAACTGGCTTCTCCGGATCATCCTCTGGCGATAGGGTGAAATTTGACTTCAGCTCAGTCCAAAGATCATTTTTCTGCATATCATTGACATAAGACACCTCAGGGTCTTCTGTAGCCGGCTTTAACCATTGCTGGATGCTAATTGGGATCTTGTCCCTAACCAGAACCCCGCACTGAGCAACAAATGCGCTCTTTGTCCGGAGGGGTTCAATCGGTTGGCCGTCGGGCGCGATTGCTATGATCTCAAACCTTTCATCCGAGCTCAACTTTTTCTTCGGGCCTCGTCTCTTTATCGAAGTTGTGCTCGATCCGGAGGGCTAGAAAAAAGAACAAAGACTTAATTAATATGTGTACATACCAAAACAATGAATGCATCAATTAGCTAGTCAGCACAAGCTTAACTAATATATATACCTCGCCGGACTTGGTTCGGTCACCGGAGACGTCATCACGGTCTCCTTCTTGCACCGGCATTGGGTCACCGGAGCCGTCCTCATGGTCTCCTTCTTGCACCGGCATTAGGTCACCGGAGCCATCATAATCATAGCCAGCTGCTTCCAGACCATAAGTGTCATTGACAAACAACAAGCAGGCGGAATCAATTCCTCGTGCGATTATGTCCCCCAACAACTCTTCTTGTACTTCGTCTCGGGCGGTGTCCATAGTTTCTACAAATATTTACAACATGGCAATTATTATTCAAACATGACAGATGGATATATTAGTGGCAAACATAGAACTAATATTAATTAGTGGCCTCGACGCTGCTTCTCTAGGGTTTGGGGTGGCCTCGACGCTGCTTCTCTAGGGTTTGGGGTGGCCTCGACAACGCTTCAAGGTTAAAAAAAGAGGAAGAAGAAAAAAAAGAGGAGAAGAAAGAATAGAGGAGTAAGAACTCCTCTATTCTTTCTTCTCCTCTTTTTTTCTTCTTCTTCCTCTTTTTTTATTGGGAACGAGGGTCGTCGAGTGGTAGAGGAAACCCTAAATAGCAAGTATCGTGGGTGTGAGATACATGTGGCCGTCGGTGTCGGACACTACATCCACGTCCCACAAGTGACGCGGGCGCAAGTATCATGGGTGTGAGATACATGTGGCCATCGGTGTCGGACACTACATCCACGTCCCACAAGTGACACGGGCGATCACTTGTGGGACGTGGATATAGTGTCTGACACCGACGGCCACATGTATCTCACACCCAC
>NC_057806.1:233989388-233990353 GCF_018294505.1 Triticum aestivum | reverse complement strand
GTCGGCGCGGGCAACTGCAGAGATGAAATGAAAAACACTAATCTTTGCTTATATAGCAAAGCCATTGGTCCCAGTTCGTGGCACAAATCGGGACCAATGGACCCTTTGGTCCCTGTTGGTGCCACCAACCGGGACCGAAGGCCTCTTTTCAGCAGCCCAAAGGGCGGGAAGCGGCGGCCTTTGGTCCCGGTTAGTGGCACCAGCCAGGGCTAAAGGGGGCATTGGTCCTGTTTTGTGCCACGAACTGGGACCAATGCCCCCCTTTAGTACCGGTTGGTGCCACCAACCGGGACCAATGGCCTTGTGCTGGCGCGATGGTGGGAGTTTAGTCCCACCTCGCTAGCTGAAGAGCTCCCGCACCAGTTTATAAGCCCTGCTCTGTGTTCCCTTTCGAACTCCTCTGAACTACAGGCTTACGGGCCTAATGAGACACTGCAATGCCTGTGGGCCTACTGGGCCTGCTGCGGGCCTGAATCCTGGCACATGGTTGGGTTTCTAGTCGTATTCAGGCCGTGCTGGCCCAGTAGGTGGCATATTTTTTGCTATTTATTTTTTCATTTCTACTTAGAACTAAATACTTATAGTTTTTTAGTGATTTCTTTTTTCTTTTAGGTCACAAAAATTATAAACTTTCTGTTAGTGCCATTAGTTTTAAAATATGAATAGTTTAAATTTGATTTTTTTTAAATTTGTGTGAATCACTAGTTTATGAATAACTTTACTATAAAAATTGATTTTTGAGTCATTCTTTTTCCTGCTATTTAATATTACAGTGTTTTATCATTATACTCAATTTGGTAATTTTAGTTAGTCATCACAAATATTATAGGCATTTTTTTCTTTTTTGCTATTTATTTTTTCATTTCTACTTAGAACTAAATACTTATACTTTTTAGTGATTTCTTTTTTCTTTTAGGTCACAAAATTTATAAACTTTCTGTTAGTGCCATTAGTTTTCAAATTTG